>NW_027362769.1:378639143-378646643 GCF_046119375.1 Phyllobates terribilis | reverse complement strand
TGGTCACCTGAGCTCACACATAGAGGGTGTATATAAGGTGGGCACCAACTAAGAACAGGGTCAGATGCAGAGAGAAAGTCAGGAGCAGAGGAGAAGAAAGACCCAGAGTGAGAGAGGAGAAGAGAGAGACCCAGAGGGGGAAACAGCAGAAAAGGACTCCAAGATCCCAACTTAAATCCCCGGGTGAAGAGTCGGCATCAGGGTACCGGAACCCAAGCTGGTGGGGGTAAAAACATTCCCCAGCCAGAGACCGGAGACCGTGGGCAGCGTTTGCCACGGTCACCCACCACATCCACCCCGAAGGCACACCACATGAAGGGTCAGGGAACCCAAGGCCAAGGGTGTCCCAACAGAAGGCCCGAGGGAGCTGGACCTAGGTGGATCACTGGTGGGGACGGCCAGAGAACGGGACAGAAGGAGAGCTCAGGGCCACGCTCCGGACTTGTTTGGGGGTTGGCTGGATCCAGGACCTGGTGGACGCAGCACGGCTCGGGTGGTCACTCGAAGCTGGAGTGACCAGTACAACATCTGCAGTAAGTAAACACCCTTAACTGCACAACCCGACTCTGTCTTCATTGCCGTCTGCACTGCACCACCACAACCCCCATCCTCTGCACCTGTCCCCTCTGAGGCTATACCCCTCCCGTTGGGGGTTATCCCACCAAGCTGCGCACCCACCATCAGCCTCAGCGGACCCTGCTGCAGCGGCGGCCACAGTGACCGCATCACAACGGGTGGCGTAGTCGACACAAAAGAACTCTTAATAACATCTGTAGGACTGCCACATAACACTGAGTTTGACGCCCTGGGCACGGGCCGGGTCGCAGCCGCTCGGAGACTACAACCCCCCATCTGATCCGGTGCCGGGTATTCCCCTCAAAAAGGAATATGTCCCAGGGGGCGCGTCAACTTTGGCGTAGTCGGCAGGATTACGTGCCCGCAACACCCGGGTACTGCGTGCCTGAAGAAAAGTGCAAGTTTACCTCAGAAAGAAGTCTCCCGCCGGTTCCGGAGGGTCCACGCCATCGGACCCCATCACAGGTCGTTTCCCGCCGATTGTCCGCCATTTCCAGCTTGTTCCCGCCATCTGCAGAGTTTCCCGCCACTGGGCGACGCTTCCCGCCAAATCCGAAGATTTCCCGCCTTGGAAGAGCAGCGGACGCCATTATGGGCGTGCCAAAGGAGGGCAAGAGGCCGCCTCCCATCGTGGGCCAGGACAGAAAATGGCGCCAAAAGTGGAAACCGCCCCCACCAACAGAGACTGTGATGCTGGAGGTGTCTGTCAGCGTGAAAGAACTACCCCTGGAGCTGACAGTCACCGAGTTGCCCCGGGACCGCCCTCGAAGTGGGAGGAGACGAAAGGAAAGAACGAAGATGGGTGCCACCTGGAGCAGTCTGGAGCGAGCGCACCCGGAGGCAAGAAGCCTGGAGAGGAGTAGCGGAGGAGCTTACCCGGAGATGGAGAGAAAGCAGAACAGCACCGGCCCGCTGGCCAGGAGTCTGCTAGAGACCGAGGAAGGAGAGCAGAGCAGCACTGGCCCGCTGGCCAGGAGCCTGCTGGAAGAAGAGCAGAGCAGCACCGACCCGTTGGTCAGGAGCCTGCTAGACCCCACGACCCCACTAGGCCTAGTGGAGGTCCTTGCACAGCTCCCCCGAGACCGGGAGTGTGCACAGACTGCCCTGGAGGGCCTCGCACGGAGGATGGCCCGGGTACAGCGCGAGATATTGGCGGAATGGAGCCGGGAGATGGCCCAGCAAGCTGAGACCAGTCAACGGAGCACGCTACCCTGGAAGAGGAAACAGACCGCCTCTGAGGATGGCGCGGGAGGACCAAAGGCCGGAGACGGCGCCGAGAAGGGAGCCGGACGCAAGGAGGCAGGTAAAGGGGACGCCTATACCCCAAGCCGGGAAACCGCCCACCTGCCCCAGCTCCCCGTCGCAGAGCCCGAAAGTCCCCCTGCTGTGCCCGTAGCCGCCATGTCACCGCTATGGACTAGGCCCCGACCGGAAGCCGCCGCAGCGACCCCTGTGACGTCACGCGCCTCGACCCGGAGCGTGACAAAGCAGGAAATACCACCAGCCTGGTCGCAAGGCCTAGTACCCCCGGGCGCCGCATCACCAACAGCGCCCCCTACCTCCGCGGAGCCTCCGGCCTGGTCGCAGGGCCAAGTAACCCAGGGCGCCGCCGTATTAACGGTGCCCTTCACCTTCCAGGTGCCCCAGGCCTGGCCGCAAGGCCTGGGCAATCCGGGCGCCACCACCACCGCGCCCGCGCCCGTAAAACCAAGGGTGCCACACCTGGGGGAGGACTTGTTCAGCCAGCTCACATGGCCGGACGGGCGGCCCTTCATCTGGCCCGAAGAATTCCATGAGCTGGAACGGCAGCAGAGACTAGGGCCCTTGTGTGAGCCCCTGATTCCGGCTCCGAAGCCCGTGGCACGGGTCTCGCCTCCTCTGAAAGAAGCCCAATTTGAGTGGGACCCCACCGGAGAAGACCTAATGGGGTTCACTCAGGAAACCAGGGCAGCTGCAGCGGAGCGTGCTGAGTGTTGCCGACAGCAGCTCGAAGAGTTTGCGAGGGAGCGGAGAGAGAGGCGGGTCCGGGAGCAACAGGCCCAAGTACGGAGCGCCGAGCAGAAGAGCCGAACCAGGAGGGACCCCCGTGCAGCGCACAGTCCCCGTACCACCGGGACTGTAATAAAGTTTAACCTGCAGCATGGGTGGGGCTTCATCAGAGACAACAACACCCCCGGCGACGTCTTTGTCACGCGCAGAGATGTGGAGTCCCATCTGCCGGAGGGGCACAGAGGTCGTGACCTTTATATCGGGGACGAGGTCACCTTTACCCGGCACAAGTGTGCCAAAGGACCTTACGCCCTCCATGTGCATCGCCTGACAGAGGAGGAGCTGCGATGTGAGGAGGAAGAGCAAGAGGATCCGGACGGGTCTGAAGCTGAGATCCCCAAAGAAAGAGCAGGAGGAAGACGTTGTTGAGTACAGCGGAGTAGGTGCTGTAAATAGTTACCCGACCGGGTACCAAAGAAACTGTTGCTACATATATATAGTCCCCGTTGGGACCAGCATGAGTGAACTGTTTACCCGTTATTCCGTATTCATACCAGGCTGAGGACTGTGAGCAGCCATTCCCTTCCCTTTACCTGGCCGAGGACTGAGAGCGGCCACTACCCCTGTATATAGTTGCGCGTCCTAAAGCGCCCCCTACCGGTTTTATAGGAAAACCAGTTTTCCAGAGAGACTATCGCACTTTACCCGGTCACACGTTGCACAGTGACCGGAGGAGGAGCCAGAGGCGACGAGGATGTTTTATATTAATATATATATATAATGTTGTTTTAAATGTTTTATATGTTTATGCAAAAATTTGTATGTTTTGTGGATGTTTATGTCTTACAGCCCGAGGACGTGCTGTGATTTACCAGGGGGGAATGTAGCACCCTGAGGATTCGGCTGCTACAGGGGTATTGCACCTCAACCCAGAGGTGTGATATTCCACTCCCGGGTAAGGATGGAGTGTGGAACTGAGCTCGGTAGGCTGCATGCACTACACACATCCCATTTCCGAGGAGCAGACCGACGGTACTCCCACTTAGAAATGTGCAGGTACGACCGAGTCTGTTCCTGGCTGGAGTGGGAGGGGGGTGGTACATCCCAAGTAGTGTAGGGGCAGATAGGGGGAGCAGCCTGGGTAAAGTTAGGAGCTCATTGGGTGCTGGTCACCTGAGCTCACACATAGAGGGTGTATATAAGGTGGGCACCAACTAAGAACAGGGTCAGATGCAGAGAGAAAGTCAGGAGCAGAGGAGAAGAAAGACCCAGAGTGAGAGAGGAGAAGAGAGAGACCCAGAGGGGGAAACAGCAGAAAAGGACTCCAAGATCCCAACTTAAATCCCCGGGTGAAGAGTCGGCATCAGGGTACCGGAACCCAAGCTGGTGGGGGTAAAAACATTCCCCAGCCAGAGACCGGAGACCGTGGGCAGCGTTTGCCACGGTCACCCACCACATCCACCCCGAAGGCACACCACATGAAGGGTCAGGGAACCCAAGGCCAAGGGTGTCCCAACAGAAGGCCCGAGGGAGCTGGACCTAGGTGGATCACTGGTGGGGACGGCCAGAGAACGGGACAGAAGGAGAGCTCAGGGCCACGCTCCGGACTTGTTTGGGGGTTGGCTGGATCCAGGACCTGGTGGACGCAGCACGGCTCGGGTGGTCACTCGAAGCTGGAGTGACCAGTACAACATCTGCAGTAAGTAAACACCCTTAACTGCACAACCCGACTCTGTCTTCATTGCCGTCTGCACTGCACCACCACAACCCCCATCCTCTGCACCTGTCCCCTCTGAGGCTATACCCCTCCCATTGGGGGTTATCCCACCAAGCTGCGCACCCACCATCAGCCTCAGCGGACCCTGCTGCAGCGGCGGCCACAGTGACCGCATCACAACGGGTGGCGTAGTCGACACAAAAGAACTCTTAATAACATCTGTAGGACTGCCACATAACACTGAGTTTGACGCCCTGGGCACGGGCCGGGTCACAGCCGCTCGGAGACTACAACCCCCCATCTGATCCGGTGCCGGGTATTCCCCTCAAAAAGGAATATGTCCCAGGGGGCGCGTCATATACACATGGCCCATGTTATTCAGCTGATCCCGCTATATATATATATACACATGGCCCATGTTATTCAGCTGATCCAGCTATATATATATATACACATGGCCCATGTTATTCAGCTGATCCCGCTATATATATATATATACACATGGCCCATGTTATTCAGCTGATCCCGCTATATATATATATACACATGGCCCATGTTATTCAGCTGATCCCGCTATATATATATATATACACATGGCCCATGTTATTCAGCTGATCCCGCTATATATATACATACACATGGTCCATGTTATTCAGCTGATCCCGCTATATATATACATATATACACATGGCCCATGCTATTCAGCTGATCCCGCTATATATATATATAAACATGGCCCAAGTTATTCAGCTGATCCCGCTATATATATATATACACATGGTCCATGTTATTCAGCTGATCCCGCTATATATATATATATATACACATGGCCCATGTTATTCAGCTGATCCCGCTATATATATATATATATACACATGACCCATGTTATTCAGCTGATCCCGCTATATATATATATATATATACACATGGTCCATGTTATTCAGCTGATCCCGCTATATATATATATATATACACATGGTCCATGTTATTCAGCTGATCCCGCTATATATATATATATATATACACATGGCCCATGTTATTCAGCTGATCCCGCTATATATATATATACACATGGCCCATGTTATTCAGCTGATCCCGCTATATATATATATACACATGGCCCATGTTAATCACCTGATCCCGCTATATATATATATATACACACATGGCCCATGTTATTCAGCTGATCCCGCTATATATATATATACACATGGCCCATCTTATTCAGCTGATCCCGCTATATATATATATATATATATATATATATATATATATATATATATATATATATATTTATATACACATGGCCCATGCTATTCAGCTGATCCCGCTATATATATATATATATATATATATATATATACACATGGTCCATGTTATTCAGCTGATCCCGCTATATATATATATATACACATGGCCCATGTTATTCAGCTGATCCCGCTATATATATATATATATACACATGGCCCATGCTATTCAGCTGATCCCGCTATATATATATATATATATATATACACATGGCCCATGTTATTCAGCTGATCCCGCTATATATATATATATATATACACATGGCCCATGTTATTCAGCTGATCCCGCTATATATATACATACACATGGTCCATGTTATTCAGCTGATCCCGCTATATATATATATATATATATATATATATACACATGGCCCATGTTATTCAGCTGATCCCGCTATATATATATATATACACATGGCCCATGCTATTCAACTGATCCCGCTATATATATATATATATATATATATATATACACATGGCCCATGCTATTCAGCTGATCCCGCTATATATATATATATATATATATACACATGGCCCATGTTATTCAGCTGATCCCGCTATATATATATATATATATATATATACACATGGCCCATGCTATTCAGCTGATCCCGCTATATATATATATATATACACATGGCCCATGTTATTCAGCTGATCCCGCTATATATATATATATATATATATATATATATATATATATATATACACATGGCCCATGTTATTCAGCTGATCCCGCTATATATATACAGTACAGACCAAAAGTTTGGACACACCTTCTCATTTAAAGATTTTTCTGTATTTTCATGACTATGAAAATTGTACATTCACACTGAAGGCATCAAAAATATGAATTAACACATGTGGAATTATATACTGAACAAAAAAGTGTGAAACAACTGAAAATATGTCTTATATTCTAGGTTCTTCAAAGTAGCCACCTTTTGCTTTGATGACTGCTTTGCACACTCTTGACATTCTCTTGATGAGCTTCAAGAGGTAGTCACCGGAAATGGTTTTCACTTCACAGGTGTGCCCTGTCAGGTTTAATAAGTGGGATTTCTTGCCTTATAAATGGGGTTGGGACCATCAGTTGTGCTGTGCAGAAGTCAGGTGGATACACAGCAGATAGTCCTACTGAATAGACTGTTAGAATTTGTATTATGGCAAGAAAAAAGCAGCTAAGTAAAGAAAAACGAGTGGCCATCATTACTTTAAGAAATGAAGGTCAGTCAGTCCGAAAAATTGGGAAAACTTTGAAATTGTTCCCAAGTGCAGTTGCAAAAACCATCAAGCGCTACAAAGAAACTGGCTCACATGAGGACCGCCCCAGGAAAGGAAGACCAAGAGTCACCTCTGCTTCTGAGGATAAGTTTATTCGAGTCACCAGCCTCAGAAATCGCAGGTTAACAGCAGCTCAGATTAGAGACCAGGTCAATGCCACACAGAGTTCTAGCAGCAGACACATCTCTACAACAACTGTTAAGAGGAGACTTTGTGCAGCAGGCCTTCATGGTAAAATAGCTACTAGGAAACCACTGCTAAGGACAGGCAACAAGCAGAAGAGACTTGTTTGGGCTAAAGAACACAAGGAATGGACATTAGACCAGTGGAAATCTGTGCTTTGGTCTGAGGAGTCCAAATTTGAGATCTTTGGTTCCAACCACCGTGTCTTTGTGCGACGCAGAAAAGGTGAACGGATGGACTCTACATGCCTGGTTCCCACCGTGAAGCATGGAGGAGGAGGTGTGATGGTGTGGGGGTGCTTTGCTGGTGACACTGTTGGGAATTTATTCAAAATTGAAGGCATACTGAACCAGCATGGCTACCACAGCATCTTGCAGCGGCATGCTATTCCATCCGGTTTGCATTTAGTTGGACCATCATTTATTTTTCAACAGGACAATGACC
>NW_027362769.1:378634143-378636643 GCF_046119375.1 Phyllobates terribilis | reverse complement strand
AATAATGCTGATTGGTTGCGGCCGGCGGTCGCGACCAATCAGCAAAGCGGTGTTTAAATTTGGCGCCAATAATGTTGATTGGTCACGGCCTCGACCATTCAGCAGAGCGGTGTTTAAATTTGGCGGCAATAATGCTGATTAGTCGCGGCCGGCAATTTGGCGCCAACAATGCTGATTGGTCGCGGCCGGCAAACCGCGACCAATCAGCAGAGCGGGGTTTAAATTTGGCGCCAATAATGTTGATTAGTCGCGGTTGGCAACCGCGACCAATCAGCAGAGCGGGGTTTAAATTTGGCGCCAATACTGCTGATTGGTCACGGCCGGCAACCGCGACCAATCAGCAGAGCGGGATTTAAATTTGGCGCCAATACTGCTGATTGGTCGCGGACGGCGACTGCGACCAATCAGCAGAGCGGTGCTTAAATTTTGCGCCAATATTGCTGATTGGTCGCGGACAGCGACCGCGATTAATCAGCAGAGCGGTGTTTAAATTTGGCGCCAATACTGCTGATTGATCTCGGCCAGCAACCGCGACCAATCAGCAGAGCGGGGTTTAAATTTGGCGCCAATACTGCTGATTGGTCGCGGCCGGCAACCGCGACCAATCAGCAGAGCTTGGTTTAAATTTGGCGCCAATAATGTTGATTAGTCGCGGTTGGCAACCGCGACCAATCAGCAGAGCGGGGTTTAAATTTGGCGCCAATACTGCTGATTGATCACGGCCGGCAACCGCGACCAATCAGCAGAGCGGGGTTTAAATTTGGCGCCAATAATGTTGATTAGTCGCGGCTGGCAAAAGCGACCAATCAGCAGAGCGAGGTTTAAATTTGGCGCCAATACTGCTGATTGGTCACGGCCGGCAACCGCGACCAATCAGCAGAGCGGGATTTAAATTTGGCGCCAATACTGCTGATTGGTCGCGGACGGCGACTGCGACCAATTAGCAGAGCGGTGTTTAAATTTTGCGCCAATATTGCTGATTGGTCGCGGACAGCGACCGCGATTAATCAGCAGAGCGGTGTTTAAATTTGGCGCCAATACTGCTGATTGGTCGCGGCCGGCAACCGCGACCAATCAGCAGAGCTTGGTTTAAATTTGGCGCCAATAATGTTGATTAGTCGCGGTTGGCAACCGCGACCAATCAGCAGAGCGGGGTTTAAATTTGGCGCCAATACTGCTGATTGATCACGGCCGGCAACCGCGACCAATCAGCAGAGCGGGGTTTAAATTTGTCGCCAATACTGCTGATTGGTCGCGGCCGGCAACCGCGACCAATCAGCAGAGCTTGGTTTAAATTTGGCGCCAATAATGTTGATTAGTCGCGGTTGGCAACCGCGACCAATCAGCAGAGCGGGGTTTAAATTTGGCGCCAATACTGCTGATTGATCACGGCCGGCAACCGCGACCAATCAGCAGAGCGGGGTTTAAATTTGGCGCCAATCATGTTGATTAGTCGCGGTTGGCAAAAGCGACCAATCAGCAGAGCGAGGTTTAAAATTGGCGCCAATACTGCTGATTGGTCGTGGACGGCGACCGCGACCAATCAGCAGAGCGGTGTTTAAATTTTGCGCCAATATTGCTGATTGGTCGCGGACGGCATCCGCGACCAATTAGCAGAGCGGGGTTTAAATTTGGCGCCAAAATCGCTGATTGGTCGTGGCCGGCGGCCTCGACCAATCAGCAGAGCGTTGTTTAAATTTGGCGCCAATCTCGCTGATTGGTCGCGGTTGGAGTCCGCGACCAATCAGCAGAGCGTTGTTTAAATTTGGCGTCAATCTCGCTGATTGGACGCGTCTGGCGTCCGCGACCAATCAGCACAGCAGTGTTTAAATGTGGCGACAAGATCGGTGATTGGTCGCAGCCTCTATTTAAATGTGGCGCCCAAATCGGTGATTGGTCGTGGGCAGCGGCTGCGACCAATCAGCAGAGCGGTGTTTAACTTTAGCGCCAAGATCACTGATTGGTCGCATGCGGAGAGCGCGACCAATCAGCGAATCGTATTGGTGAGGACCGGGGAGCGGAATCGTATTAGTGAGGACCGGGGAGCGCCGCTGCCTGTGCAAGAAGCCCGGAGATGAGCGACTGCTCGCAGCAGAAGTATCCCGACCTGCAGCGCCGCTCACCGGTCCTCCCTTGACAGGCTAGCCGCTGATCTCCCCACAGTATCCGCATGGTGTTATAAAGGTCCGGACATTTGTGTTAAAAATCGCTGATTGGTCGCCGACGCTGGGCGCGACCAATCACCGATTTTGGCGCCACATTTATATAGCGTCGGCGACCAATCAGCGATTTTTAACACAAATGTCCGGACCTTTGTAACACCATGCGGATACTGTGGGGACATCAGCGGCTAGGGTGTGAAGGGAGGACCGGGGAGCGGCGCTGCGGGTCGGGATACTTCTGCTGCGAGCGCCCGCTCATGTCCCGGGTTCTCGCAGCGGAAGTATCCGTACAGGCAGCGCCGCTGACCTCCATGCGGCTAGGGTGTGAAGGGAGGACC